>NW_008710284.1:1666764-1682159 GCF_000327385.1 Lottia gigantea | reverse complement strand
TAAACTTGGTTAACATATATATGAATTATTAACGCGTATATCTATATCTATCTGTTATATACCAGTATGTTCTATTAGCATCATAATAACAATATATATTACACAGTGTTATGACCCCTCTTAACATACATTTAAATTATTTATACGACTATCAATATTTTAATAACGTTCTAAACGCTACCCTATTATGTTATATATTAGACCTACCATTGTGATTACATAGTGTTACATACTTACTCAATTTTGTATGCGTTTTTCTAGCCCATATTTCAAACCTTAAGACCTATTTGAATTTCTAAATAATGAGTATTCTTTATTCGTTTTCTTATTGTAATGAAATAAAACATCGGACACCCGTCTTTAAGCTGATTACATCTTAGGGTGTGGGAGATATAATTATCTGTTTATTGATTGGTTGATTAGCTGGGTTCGTGTGATTTGATTGGACAATAATTAAAGATAATCTAATTAGCTAATTGGACGGAAGGGGAGGTAATTATGAGGGCACTCTAATTAAATCCAAGGTCGAATACTTTTATTTTAAGCGATAGCTACCAAAATATAATCAGATAAAACGCTTTAAAATTGTACATAAGACGTGGTTTTGGAATTATGAATTGGGGAAGTTCACATAGTTTTTAAGTATTCATTTACTGAGAGTTCACATAGTTTTTATTGGGTATTTGATAGGCTATTGTGTTTGTTTATAGGCTACTGTATCCCTCCGAAGGACACCCCCTTTAAGTGTGTTAATCACAGCTCGTCTGAAGTCTGTGTTACTGTTTTAAGAAGCCTACTCTATCACTCGAACGAGTTTTGTTGAAAACAGGAATAATTTTGTTAGAATCTCCAGACTGTCCTCTCAAACATCATCCAACTTCTTCCTGTTAATAGACACGTCTGTTTTTTTTTAAATATCTGGAACGTCTGGACATGTTGTTAAGGTCGGTTTTTTGTTAAATAATTTTTCAATAGTCGTATTGCTGGTAGACTGCCTTCTTCAAAACCTTAGCGTTCTCTTTTTGTAAAGATAGTCTCTTTCAAACCGCATGTTTGCTGAGAGGTATTGTCTAATGATGTGCACGCAACAAATACCGTCTTTGAAAGGGAGCTAAGCGAAGGATGTCGAATGATTTAAAAGAGAGTTGAGCGAATGGTGTCGAATGATGTTTAGAGTTCTTATTTAAAAGAGAGTTGTGCGAAAGGTGTCGAATGATGTTTAGAGTTATTGTTTACAAGAGAGTTGAGCGAAGGGTGTCGAATGGTGTGGACTCCCCGGAGAACGACTATTTGTTTTAAAGTACCTGGTAATACATTTCCCGTCTGATCACTTAACTCTTTATACCTTCAAGATGAGTTCTCCTCAACTCTATTTCATTTTCTCTGAATTATGGGGTAGAATCATGCCGCTGTCCTGGCAAAATTTCCCTCATGGCGTCTTCATAAGCTCTATGGATTTTCTATGTTTGAAATTATGGGACTCCTTCTCGCTTGAATGTCTAGGGTTCCATCACGACAAAGGTTGAGATGATACCTTCGAATTTTGAAACCAGTTTCCCCTTGATAGTGAATCAGGTTGGAGTGGCTGACGTGTAGTTGTTCAGACGGGAAAATAAATCAAGGCAACTCAAAGACAAAGAGTGGGCTAATGCCACTGTGATAGCAGATCTCCCGTCACTACTCACTGCTCGGAGTTTCCGTTCTTCATCAGCATAGACACAAGCATGTTGGAATAACATCCAGTGAGAGAGGTCTGTCAGTTAGGAATACCCATCTTTAATTAGGAGTTTTTAAACAGTCTACCAGATGTACGGTCCATACACCAAACCGATTACCGGATATAAATAGAAAGGCAGTCTGTATATTTAGGTAATCGCCCTGCAAACTCGTCTGGGTTATGGCGGCCCGGTGGTCGCATTGATGAATTGCGTTGCGCTTGCATGTGCGTTCTTGAATACAAGTTAGGAGAGGGTATAGAAATATACGTAATAGGAATAGAACATGATACTCGTACTTGTCAGGACAGGTGGTCGCAATCTCAGTGATTAGTTGCGTTGCGATTGCATCTGCGTCTTTTTAAATGCGACATCAAATATATAACATAAACAAAGTCTTCTAAGGATGGTTTTATTTATTAATCTGTCTTCATTCCGGTAAAAACGGCCGTGTGTCGCAAATACGGGTTACGTTGCGGTTAATATTGCAGTTGCTATTGCGACCCTCGATATTTTCACCAGTAGGACATTAAACCCTTCAATTACAACCATGTTTTACAGACTGTGTTTGTCACATGACGCGTGTGTCACATCTGTCGCATTATGATTAAATACCGCGAGGGGGCGTGGTTATCGATTTTTTGGGAAACAATGGTATACATGTAAACAGAATCTTAGTCTCTTACGCCCAGACTTCTGCTGTATAGGCCCCCAATATGCATAGACAAAGGGGTCTGGATGGAAGAGGCTAACAGGATCGGTGTCCTAGCTGTAGCCACGGTGTCCAGACCTCGAAAAAACTGCGACAAATGTTAAGTGGCCATACTAGTTATGCTAGATGGCGATTAAGAAATAGTCTCATAAAAGCACTGGCCAAGGTCACAAATTAAAGATATACGAGTCTCAATGAAAGTACTAATGGAGTTCAATGAACTAAAAGTTAATTCTTTTGTGAAAATAATCGCATTTTGTATCGTCGTCCAGCTGTAGCCATGTTTAACTAACAACATCGCATCTAGTACCCTGCACTTATATAATACATGTATTATTTTGTACTTATGTTGTTCTGTAGATTTTTGCCCTTTGCCTTACATTACTCCAACTTCCCGTCCACGTCCAAAACAGCATAATTATAAGAATTATTCAAAAAAGCTAGACGAAACGCGCACTGGAATAATATACCGTTATCTTCCATCTTAAAGACTCACGTACATCTTTACAGTCTCTATTTAAATTCCGGTTTTCACGTCACGCTGCTACTCATAAATCTTATTTGTCGGCATTATCACTTCATTTTAATAGTCGCTATATAATCTTACACCATCTTACACACGTAAATCCAAGGTTAACCTTGAAAACGCACGTACGACCTTGAAACCTGTTTTTCTTCCTTTCTCTATGAAATTGAATTCTGCAATGAAAGAGATTAGCTGAAATAGTTAATTGTTTGTTACATTGTGTGCGTTTAAGTATATTCTCTGATAATAAAATTGCATGTTGTTTTTAATATGTTCACGTATTTTATCCTGACGAAACACTATATTCCCCTGTACATAAAAGAAAAGAGACGGACGGGAAGGTAATTGTGATTTGAATGAAAGTGAATTGGAAACCGTCCTAAACAATTAACCTCCCTGCACTGTATCTTTATTCCAGTTGATTAAAGAGCTTTATAAAAGAACGTGGAATCGATCTGTGCGGCTCGAGATGAGGCGAGCGCGTGCACGATGGCACCGGAAGTCATGAAAGCTGGCCCAGGACTCTGGATTAATCAATAATATTACCGGCGACACGCTAACTCTTAGAATATAGTATGTAGATACCAGATTTTCTATGCTTCTGACCAACTTTCACTCAATTTTCACGTATTTAGGAATTTTTCTGGATTTATTCACGGATTCTGAGAAGACGGATTACCCTAGAGTAAACAGGTCTGTTGAAATTTAATTCCAAAGTCTTGGATTTTCAGAACGTAATTTGGCACCGTGGTTATTGTGTAATACAACGAGTCAGTGCCGTCGTTTTGAAAGATGCTAAATGCTTATGGTCTCAGTCGAGCGTATGGTTTACAAGACGACAATGGTCTTGATAGGGCTAAAGGCCATTGGTAGTGGAAATATTTTATACAGTATATTGTGTTAATGCCCACTTGATCAAATGACATTCTGATAACATATTATACTAAACAGGGACGATTGTATTTTCATGATCAGGGTACTCGTTATGGGTTTGGGGTATATTTTTTCGAGGGGGGAGGGGGACTACTATGTTATAAATACAGGGACAATAAAAGAAGGTGGGGAGAACAATTGTTTTGTATTTTGTCAGGATAGGGTGGGGTGAGGGTTGTATTGAATATTATATATATAGAACGGAGACTGTTGTATTTTAAGTCTTGGTACCCTTAACGATTGGGGTATTGTATCTCACAATCGATGCACTCTTTATCATTAGAGTGTAAAACTGTAAGGTCGTATCTGTTGTGGTATTTGAACAAAAAGTCTTGACAGTAAAGAGATTAATATGCTATACTAGTATAATTTGCCTCACTGTACACTGCATGGCATTGTCCATCTTCAATAGTAAAATGTAAAACTCTGTAAGTTCGTATCTGTTGTGGTATTTGAACAAAAAGTCTTGACAGTAAAGAGATTAATATGCTATACTAGTATAATTTGC
This sequence comes from Lottia gigantea, assembly GCF_000327385.1. NCBI lineage: Eukaryota > Metazoa > Mollusca > Gastropoda > Lottiidae > Lottia > Lottia gigantea. The sequence goes on along the minus strand of NW_008710284.1, from coordinate 1,677,765 downwards.
CTCACTGTACACTGCATGGCATTGTTCATCTTCAATAGTAAAATGTAAAACTCTGTAAGGTCGTATCTGTTGTGGTATTTGAACAAAAAGTCTTGACAGTAAAGAGATTAATATGCTATACTAGTATAATTTGCCTCACTGTACACTGTATGGTATTATTCATCTTCAATAGTAAAATGAGATTAATGTATTTATTATGGTATTTGAGGACATTGATAAATGAAATGAATGAAGAATAGAGATTTATTTTGATTAAACTAGAATCAGTAGAAATCTTATTTTAACCATTAATCTCTTGTAACCTTCAGTTAACATCAACTCTAATACATTTATTATCTACTTATACTCTAAAAGGTTTACATTGACCTTTATCATCATGTCCTGGGTGGTGGGGGAGAGGGAGGTGGGGGTGGGGCACTAGTATCTTAGAACTCAATCATCAGTGGCAGTGTCAGTTTCCTGTGGGTGGTGGAGTGGAGGGGGTGGGGGGGGTCAGAGGGGGGGTCACACCAGACATTTGACACCTCAATGATCAGTGAGGGTACAAATAATCTGGCCCCTCAGACAGCCCCTGACTTCACAATGGAGTGGTTTAAGCTTGTGTGAAATCATTCCATAAGCAAAAATCCCAGCCAGACATTTCCGAACTTCAATTAAACATGACTGGCGAATAAGTCAAATCCACAACCCTGTATGAGAAGATTAAGATGTAAAGCTGCTATTTGGCTTGTCAAAACAGCTGTCTGTCTTTAAGACAATAATTATTGTGTCTGGTAATTCTAGTCTATTGATATCCATCATGACTTGTTAATAGACTCAATTATCTAGACACTAATTCACCATTAACGACAAACTGGAAAAACGACCTTACAGGAAGGTCATAGAGTTCCAGTGGAAAATGTTTCTACTAAAAGGTAAAGGTGCATCCAGTTATGGTGTAAGCGATAGTTGATGTTATACATCCTCTAGGATGACTAGCAATGAACTGGTCTGATTCTGATCCAGTATTTTTGAGAGCTAGTCTCAACTCCATTTTGAACCAAGGCCAATAACTCTAAAACTTCTCACGAGAAACTCATGCAAAATCAAACTCTTACATTAACCGATTAGATCTTATTTATCGATGTAGACCAAGTTTCTTCAGCTTTCGATTAACACTCAGCCACTGTTGCCTTGCAAATATGATTTTGTTTTAAGTTAATTCAAGGGCAATAACTCAAAAAGTGTGCATAGTATATTAATGAAAGTCAAACTCATACAAGATCACATCAATATACAAAAACAAACCAAGTTCCTTCAGAATAAAAAGTAATGAAGTCTCTATCTTTTTCACAAGCCAATTTTGATGTTTTTCTGAAAATCAAGGGCAATAAGACTCAATAGTTCACATCTGATTCCTTGGCAAGTGCTTTCGTTGATCAATGATGCCTTACGATGGCTATAAAGTCTTTTAATGATAAATTTGTCCTTTGAAAGACGTCTGTAGGTGGTGTTTGAAGCACTTCCTGTTGATGAAAATGTCAAGTTTGAGTTGACTTGATGAATTATGTTGAAATAGCGATATAAGAGAAAGAGGGAATTAGTTAAATACCACCAGTCTGCTTGTATTTATAACTTATTAATGTTTAAATGTTTCTTACTATTCATTGGTAGACTTGGCTTCCGTAAACAGGTGAAATTATCTCACACACACGACATGTTACAATCAGTATTTATAAATACTCTTTTAGGGCTTTTTTTGCAGAAGTTTATAGAATATTTATAATTGTCAAGCAAAATAAAAAGAAAAGTTAATTTGTCAAGGGAAATGTTTGAACATTAGACGAATTTAACACAACATTAAATTGTGAATCAAAGTTCATAGAATATTTAAAGAAATTTCATAGAACAATTGAGTATGTCCAGCCAAATGTATGCATATTTGAATATGTCTAGCCAAATAAGTGAATTTGAATTGAATATATTAGTTAATAGAATTAGAAAGTTTAGTGTATATTATTGATTGAGTATAAAAGAGTATTGTATAATTATTTCTCTCTAGTCAGACAAACACTGATCATATTTCAACAATCTATATATATCACTCTACTAACACACATTCAGCGCCATCGGGTTCAAATCTTTCTTAAAAGACAGTTGTGTGATATTAAAGAGACTTTAGAATTATATTTATTTGGGTGACATATTGTAATAATCACTTAGTTTTAGTGGAATTGTAAGAACCAAAAAGTCTGATTAAGAATTGAAATGGTTCAAATTGATGTTATCAGTGTCACTGATACACATATAAAATGTAGGAACCTCTTTATAATCCCTTTAATATATTTGAAGCCATTAGGAGACAGGATTTCATCATGAAAGTTGCGTTCGACTCTTATGACTTCTTTTCTTATTCACAACTATAGGAAACTGGTAATCGCTGAGGTGTGATGGCACCTCAATACATATCGCTGTGTTCAGAACTCATAACCACTTTCATTATTCTCAACAATACACAACTAGTGATTGCTGAAGTGTGAATGCACCTTTAAGTCAATATAAGCTGTTAATTTTGTCTGAATACACAAATATCTGAACTTGACTAAAAGAACAAAGACTTATTGAGTGTTTTTAATAAAGATAATGGCTCCATTCAATTTTAATTTCTTCTTTTAGTGACAAACAATGATATCTAATGAGCCATCATTCCGACCACAGACAACTGCCATTGTGTCAAGCATAGATCTCTGTAGCATTGATCAACCATGTTATATTTTTCGGGACATGCATTGAAGCTAAGATGAATTACTTTTCTGAAATTAGACAAGCTATTTTCTTCCATCCTATTTTTTATCCAAATTTGTCAAGTTTCTCGAGTTTGCTGGTTTGTAAAACTATTCCCCCAACATATTTTTGTCCTTCTGTTACTGGATTGTTTCAATACATTAATTAGTTGCCATGGATACATGTATCTTTTGGTGACATCTCAAGCGAAGTAACTTTGGTGCAAGCTAATTTGCATAAAGACCTGTGCCATCTGCTGGTTATCAATAATGCCTGTTCAGAAACTGGTGATGCGTAACATCACAATTGTGTGACTTGTCATGTAACGTGGCATTGTTAAGATTGAAAACTGATAAAGGCTACAGTTTGTTAATTATATGACACGCAAGTTTGGATGTACTATTTCTAAATTAACTTAATGTTTGACATGCTCATATAGGCACATCTTCACATTGTCAAGATATTATAAACTTCATCTTCACAATATCAAGATATTATAAACTTCATCTTCACAATATCAAGATATTATAAACTTCATCTTCACAATGTCAAGATATTATAAACTTCATCTTCACAATATCAAGATATTATAAACTTCATCTTCACAATATCAAGATATTATAAACTTCATCTTCACAATATCAAGATATTATAAACTTCATCTTCACAATATCAAGATATTATAAACTTCATCTTCACAATATCAAGATATTATAAACTTCATCTTCACAATATCAAGATATTATAAACTTCATCTTCACAATATCAAGATATTATAAACTTCATCTTCACAATATCAAGATATTATAAACTTCATCTTCACAATATCAAGATATTATAAACTTCATCTTCACAATATCAAGATATTATAAACTTCATCTTCACAATGTCAAGATATTATAAACTTCATCTTCACAATATCAAGATATTATAAACTTCATCTTCACAATGTCAAGATATTATGAGTAAAAACAACTTTAGGCAGTAATATTTGGACCATGCCCCCTCCCCCAGGCTATAAAAAATAAAATATTTATTCTACTTTCACTTGGGAAATCACTTTAGATGTATTCCCCAGCTTTCAACTTAAGAAAATATTCCACTCCTTCCTTACCCCCTACCCCTTAAAATTCTGTAAAAGGGACGATGGGGCGATTTGATGGTCCAAATCCTCCCTACGCCACTGTTCATCTTATACCTTGACTGCAATAGCAACCTTTGTTAGGTGTTAAGCTTATATCAATAACTCTCTTATAGAAGCACTGGCCTGGGTCTCTTAAAGGATGTACAACTCTACTGCATGTAATACGATATACTGTCTATCAAAATTAAATGAAATGAATGGAGTTTTACGTCCTGCACCATGTGGGCCAATGAAGAAGGGATCTATCGAAGCCATCTTGTGTGGCTAATGAAAACTTGAACACATAGCCATGTTTTTGGTCTTCAACTGTCAAAAATGTGCCATCTGCTCCTGGGTTTGCTGATGTAAAAGTTTATGGTGTAGTTATATTGTCTATGGTGGAGTTTTAATTGATAATTAAGATTGTATAGTCAATATTTTAATGGTGTTTAATCGACTGTCAAGACGTTAACGGAAATATTATCACCCTGGATCAATAGATAACATCGATTACTGACAGAGAAATAGAAATTCTTATTGTTTCTTCTTACATTACACGCTTTCTCAAGATTTCTTACAGTTTTTATGCGTAGCGGCCATTTATAGCTTCTATATGCATCATTCAAATATTTTATTAGATCCTGTAAATATCAAAATCCACCTTCATTCGTTTTGTTTTGTTTTGTTTTGTTTTGTTTTGTTTTGTTTTGTTGTAATTATAGAAATGACAATCTATTAAACGGATTGTAAAAAGTTTTTGTAATATTTTTATGCGTATCCTACCATTAAAAGCTTATATTTGCATGGTTCATATTTTTAGTCAGATGTCTGTGGTTCCTGTAATTATAGAAATGCTGAACTGATATGACAGTCTACATACAGTACGAGGCAAATGTTGATTTCCCAAATGGGCACCCCCTTTCATAAAGCCCACCTACCTTATAATGTTAATTTTGTATTTTTTCAGAGATACTGGAATGGTTCTGAGAATCAGTATTGTATGGAAACGGTAACCAAGGACTGGTATTATAGCTCTTAATTCCTGATATTAAACTGGTGTAACATGGATAAGTATAGTGAAAATATAAAATAGTTGTAACGTTAGTAGAATTAACGATCATACATGTACCTTTAAGTATAATGTGAAAAAATTCTGAGTTAGTATCGTAAAATGCGTAAAAAGCGATTTTGATCGAGATCAAGTGCAAAATATGAGCTTTGTAGTCAGAAATCGCACGAAAATCAAAGGAATTATGGGTATTTAGCAGAAGTGAACCAAAAGTTTGTGGGATCATTAGTGAAAATTATTAACCGGAAACTTAAAGGAGAAAGACTCAATTAGTGTTGTTTTTAAAAATTCACAGGGAATTGATTTTACAAAGTGGCTTGGAAAGTGGAATATCTTTCTACTGAATCTCATTTTGATCAGCTAGCAAGTTTTTGCTTAATATTTGGATTATGTTTCCAGCATTTTAAAGTTATGTGTAAGCCTATTAATATATTAGAAAAGTGCTATAGTGATTTAAGGGTAAAAAATAACCAGAGCTGGTTTTAAGCTTTTTGGATTACATTACGGATTAAAAATTAAATTTAAATATGTCTTATGAAGTCTTAGTCAACTTGTTTTGCTGAAAGAATCAAAAGATGTTGAATTGAGTAAACTACGAAGAAGTTTTAAAAGGTAACATTTTAGATTATTTTCAGTTTATATTAAGTTGAATTAGCATTCCAGCTAAATTTTCCTCATTGTGCACTGCTTAGAGTTGTCCACCACGATTATTTTGAATAACATGTTACAGCTAGGAAGAGTTGAATCAATGCCATACAGTGTACATTGATGAAAAGGTTGACAATATTTTATTGAAATTTTAATTGAATTCTGTATGGACTCTCATTTTTAACCCTGACAAAAGCTATGTGAACTCTCTGAAAGAAAGCTGAATAGACAAATCTATCATCTGTTACAAAAGAACAAAAGAGATTAAACTCAGAATATATATGCTATTGTATTATTGAGCATTTCCATGCCCCTGCCCTTGCTTCCGTACGGTAAAACGAAACCTGAAATCCGTAACAACATATTGACGAAATATTGGTAGCACTTAATGAACTTTTCACTTAAAAAAGTATATCAGTTATAAGTGAGTAAGTATTTCATAATAAAAAGTGGTATCAGGTGTCTAAAAGAGTAAGCACACCTGCCTGGCACTCCACAATAAACTTAAAAAATGATTATGATATGAAATATTCCAATGATTGAATATTGAATATTGTGAACTTTTAACCTAGCTAACAGCTGCCAGTAGTAATATCTAGTATTATTAAAATTTATTGATTTTTTATTGAATTTTTAAGTTTATAAACAACACATACTGTTGATATATAATCAATATATGATCTACATTGAGTTTTACATCCAACCTATTTTTCACTATAGTCTTGTTTTCCTAAATATCACAAATATCACAATGGATATATTATGGTATAACTCACTTCTTTAATAACAAAGTACAACACAATTTACATTGGTTGTCATCAGATGAAATGAAAAAGCAATTTTTATGTCGTGTTGAACTTTTCCATTTCATTTCATTTCATTTTATTATCTCTCTAAGTTACATAACAGGCATGTTGAGAACAGTAGAACGTTCTTTTCTATTTCATTTCATTCCATTTCATTAGCTCTGTAAGTTACATAACAGGCATGTTGAGAACAGTAAAATATCTTTTTCTATTTCATTTCATTTCATTTCGTTAGCTCTCCACAAAAGGTACAGAGACAACAGAGGTTGTATTCAAAGTCTCTCTGTTGTGTTTTGTAAATATTTCAAAGAAAGAGAGTCTATTGATTTATATGCTGTCTGAAATAAGAACTTGTGACTATTATTTATCGTGTATTGACAGTCTCATTGTTGTATATTTTGTAAATATTTTAAAGAAAGAGAAGGAGTGTTTGATTGTTGGCAGGTCACACGGAGAATACAGACAATATTACATCATGTATATTTCAGACTTATGAGAAAATATGAGAAAATTTACACATTAAGATAATTCAATCAAACGCTTGCCTGGAAACAGACGTTAAAAAATTCTGATAGTGAAATATAACAAGGTCGTCTTGATCATCGTTTTCAATTTGATACTATGCCAGTCAAACTACCTGACGACTTAATTAGAAAATATGAAATGAAATAGAAAAACTAGATGACAACTTACTTACAACACAAGAAATGAAATAGAAAAATATAGGTTACTGTTTTGGCATCCCTGTTTTGTATCTTATAGAGCTAATGAAGTAGAGTAGAAAAGAACATTCTACTTTTCATTTCTTCACTCTCTAAATTTCTTATCATTTTCTGTTAGTCAATTCTGTTGTCTTACTCTCCCTCCTCCCTGATTTTTACATACAAACACTAACATAAAGTGCTGAAGTTGCATTGCATTATTTTGAATTACAAGTATTGAGTTATTATTGAGTTAATGATCAAGTGTCTATGGTATATCAATAAGTATAGTATATGTTATTATTGTTATTATTGACAAGCACCTGTTACCAGAACTGACTGGGCATTAAGTATATTTTATAGGTTATATTGATAATTGATAATGATTATTTATAAATACTGAGTCCTAGGGCATTATTGTATATTGATAATGATCATTATTACACTTGTAAGATACTGACTGCAGGGCATTATGGTATATTGATAATGAAATATTAGAACAGAACCTGAAACATGTTGTTTCTCAGAGTTAACCCCTAAGCGATGTTCAGATAACTAACCTATTGATAATGATAATTGTTATATTTATAAGATACTAACTGCTGGGCGTTATTCTTTCATATATTGGAAAGTTAGCCCTCAATTCAGTTCACTTACTTTGCCCAGTTTGGGCACCCCCATTTCCAAAATTACCTGTCCTGATGAGAATTGTATATCTGAAACATGTTTAGCTTTAATAGTGCAAACAGACACTACAATTGTCCATAATAGAAATAGAAAGAAAACTCTGTTTGAAATTCCTAGTGGAAATCTCAGGTTGAAAAGTGAATGAAATAAAAAACAATGGTTTTCCTGAAGAATTGTTTTGAATTTGATATTCTCAATAGATTTAAAGACATGAAAAGATCTGTCATATATCATGAATTATTTCATGTTTGATCTTCACAATGATTTACAATTAAAAATTGTTCTGGTAAAAAACTGATTGTCTGGTTGTAGACAGGAATCATTTCTTTATAATAGATTGAAGACTTTAGTTCATCTTGAAAATAATTCAGTTGTCTTGCTCTCCATAGATCATCTGGATCAATTATTAGTCCCACATCCGTTTAGGGGGGTCCACAATCTTGTCATAATCCTTAAGCAACATCAGTAACCTTTTGTGAGAGCCCACATAGTTAATAATGTTTATTGTATAAGTATTTAGCTTTGTCAACTCTGCGTTCTCTTTCAGAGAGTCCACATGCTTAAATATGATATAGTGTTTGCCAGCATTTCTTTTTCGAGAGTTCACATATCTAAAATTAATCCTTTAGCGACATTTAGTGGTAGAGATCACATTAAAGAGGTTTTATATCTAAAATTGTCCCTTTTAGAGGACCAGTTAGGTTTATAAACTCAGCATGTCTTTAAGAGAGTTAACATAGTTAATGATATTATTATGTTAACTTGTTGTTGTTGTATTCTCCTGTGTAATTAATGATAAATATTATGTATATTTGTGTTATTTCCAGTGTTTGTATGAATTAATCCGTATTATTTTACACGTTTTTTCTGTTTTTCAGAAGGAATACGAATAGGTTGTGTATTGGATTCTAAATCGAGAGTGAAACTCGTAAAACGATAGCTCCTCCGTGCTGAAAATAGAAGAGTGTTATTATTTTTGGAAGTGAGCCGCCATGATTAATGAGGTTGTAATTCGATATCTTTGAGAGACAAGGGCAATAACTCAGAGAAGATAAGTAAAATATCTGATGTAATGGGTAACGCAACACGCTGAAAATTTTGAGAAAAGTACAAAACTTGAAACAGTCTAATGTGGATTCTTAAAGAAATTCAAACAAGTTTGTGATGTAATCAACGTTAAAGTTGGTTGAGTGTTCACCTATGCGTTGTCATGGATACCTGTTTAGTGGACTTCAGTCAAGGGCAATAACCAACAAAGCTTACAAATGTAAATTGTAAAAAAACAAGGGGAATAATTTTGAAATTTAACGCGAATTTATCAGGTTCCTTTAGTTAATTTGTCAGAAATACAAATGTGAAGTCAAGAGGAGAGAACTCTCAATGTGTTTGGCTAAGATCAAAGGGGAATAACTTTCGTATCCCCACACAATGAAGAAGCAAAACGTTCGGACTTTGTCTCTGATCGTTTGCACGTTTACTTATCTTTTAGTGGGAGCTGCCGTGTTTGACGCGTTAGAATCAGAAATGGAAGTTGGAAATCGTCAGTTACTATACGACGAGGAACATTCCTTACAGCAAAAGTATAACATCACTAACGAGGACTTTGAACGTCTGCGCTGGAATATAATTCGTACAGTTCCGTACAAGGCTGGAACTCAGTGGAAGTTTGCAGGATCTTTTTATTTCGCTTTGACTGTGATTACTACTATAGGTAAGACTTTTTTTTCCATTTTGCCGCCATTTTTTATCCGTCTGTTCTTTTATTCTGATGATCTAAATCAACTGACTGGTTTATCATTGCTAATCAGTTCCTTTACTTAGATACTGTGATTGAATTCAAAGTCATTTTGTTTTTTTGCCTTTTTTACGATATTTTGATCATCAGCAATTGTTGATTGAATATCTCGTAACCTCACTCCAACAAAATAAACCATAAAAGTACGATTAAAGCAGAAAATAAACTGAAATGAAATAAACTAAAGTTTTCTTTTTATTTTTGTAAACTTTTAAAATTAATGGACACGTTAAACCAAACATTTTTTTAGAGAGCTATGAAATAAGATGGAGACTTAAGTTAAATGAAATTGTCATGCGATGAATGTGTACTGTCTTTATTTAATTATTCAAGATATTTAGCGCTGTTTTTATTGGTTTATCGTATCAGGCGATGTGGTCATGCGATAATCATGTGATTAGAATAACTCGGAATTTAGATTGGCCATTCTAAAAGTTAAATTTGTATTTGATGCTTTCGTTTACTTTTATAAGGTTTTGTACGAGATACTCTTATAGAAGCACTGGCCTAGGTTACAAGTATTAGGTGTTATAGAAGATATTCTCCTATAGAAACACTGGCCTAGGTCACAAGTATTAGGTGTTATAAGGGATACTCTCTTATAGAAGCACTGGCCTAGGTTACAAATAGAGACTTAGCTGAGGGCTGTAACTCACTATTTACCTGTTCTTTAGTACTTGTATATTAAAAGAAGTAAGAAAAGACCTTTTAACAGTGACTAAAGTATTTTATTCTACAAGCTTTTGATGTCCAGACGATTTTATCTGGTGAAATGGTTTTGAAAACTTAAGTATATTTAATTTTTTTTTATTTAGAATATTAGAAAATTTCAGACTGTATTTGTCCTTGAGGAAATATTACGCAACCCTGCAGTCTGTAGGCTGATTTATTACTCTGGTTGTTCTAGTCTAGAATGAAGCTAATTCAATGAAATAGATATGTAATTAGGGTACTTAATTCATTATGATTTACGTCTTGACGTAAGAGGGCGGTCTGAAAATTAAAAAATACGAGCTGAAAAGATGGCGAAGTTGATTACAGCAATTAAAATTTAAAAAATATGTTTAGATCAAAGAAACGAAAGGAAAGAAATGGAATACCACGTCCACATTTTATATTTATAAATAGACAGCTGAAGGCGGACGATGCTTTTAAGTGGACAATGAAGAAAAATTTGCCTGCAGGAAATCATTTAGCTTGCTCTGTTGCAGTTATTGACTGTCAAGGTATCTTTGATGTGCACATTTTGTAGCAGTTCACTGTGTAGTTCTAATTCTTGCCAATGTTTGTCAGATTAGACGGGACTGGCTAATAAAATTAAATCAGCATCCCTGATTGGTCGATTGATACGGTATATAAGTTTGAATTAAGCCTGTTAATAGTATTAACCAATCAAAAGTCACTAATTC
>NW_008710284.1:1485688-1486878 GCF_000327385.1 Lottia gigantea | reverse complement strand
TCATTTCGCCTGTCGCTTGTCAAAAATATTGTTTACAAAACATCGATGAAAATATAATTCATTGTAAACAAAATTTTCTAAATATTGTAAATAATTTCAAAAATCATTTCGCCTGTCGCTTGAATGAGTATTTGTGCAGGTTGTTTTGAATATAAAATAAAAGATAAAAACGAAGATAATTTGTTTTGTTTGTTAAAATATCAAAATTGCCGAATTTATATCAAATAAATTAGAAAAATATCTCTTTGACAACAACATCACACTCGTTAATATCAATTTTATATTTTAGTATAAATTGAAAAGAAGATAACATACTTATAAAAATATTAATAATTGCCTAAATTAATATCAAACGAAATGGAAATTGTAAATATTTTTAAGAAAACAAGCACTAAGAAAACAGTGTACACCTTCGATGTTTAGCTAAGCAATCTAACCAATTAATTATTAATTAATCAAGGCGTTATATTTTAATTTGACTATCCGCGGTGATATCTGTTATATCTTATATCATTATCATCACATTTTATCTGCCCCATTAACTTCTCACAAAAATAAATAAAATTCTAAGGTATACATATCAAAACAATTAGTTTCGATTTTTGACTGTTCAAATAAATAAATTAGAAATATTTATGTAAATGAAATGAATGGAGTTTTACGTCCTACTTTTAAAGATTTATGTAAACAATTGGTTTCCTAGGTTTTAAGATTGTTTAGAAATTTCAGTAATCAATGAAATCGAAATGTAAACAAAATAATGCGGAAATTGTATTTTTTTTTCTGATTTTATCTGTTCGAATCCACATAAAAGATTTGTTTTAAAAAGTTTAAATTGTATGAGGTTTAAAAAATATAAAATAAAGAAATTTTAAAGTATATCTTCAATTTTTCTTTTAGAATTTTTAATTTAACCTCTTCGATTTCTTTCGATTCATCTTTATCAATTTTTAACCAATATTTTATCAATCCTCTCAAATCGTCCTCCTTTTCCCTCCAAAAAATAGACAGAAATTAACTCACCGTCCTTGTTTCGTAATGATCATTTCACAAGTATGTTGATGAAATTTCACCCATAATTCTCGATTGCATAGATAAACACACACTTTACCAGCACTTCCATGTGTGTCTTGAACTCTCATCCCTTGNGGTGGGGAACATTGGACCGGGGCAGGTTGAGGGGCAGGATA
>NW_008710284.1:1385794-1385944 GCF_000327385.1 Lottia gigantea | reverse complement strand
TAGTTACAATGGACCGACTCGATTTCTCGTTCACTATACTGGATTCTGGATCTGCTAAGATGCTGTTGCGCCAGCATGAGAGAATAGCTATCCTGGATCAGTCAGGACTTTTGCATATTGTTTCTTCCTTGAATTCGTCTCAGTGATTGT